>NC_056743.1:1471473927-1471511427 GCF_019279795.1 Protopterus annectens
CATAAAACCCTCCCTTATCAACAACTAAACTAAAAATTTCTCCAAGGCAAATTACAGCCTCTTACATGATGGCATAAATAGCTTCATAGTCCCTCCCCTCACTGATGGAACAGACACCTATGTAGAATTATATACTAATGCTTTACACAAGGATCTGTACAATTGTATTGACTATGCCATATCTGATAGACCAAAAACAAGATCTTCAAGAAAAAGCAAACCTGCCTGGTGGAAAACTGCCATTAATAGGCTATACAATAGCAGAAAGAAACTGCTGTCTAAGAATAGAAAGGAATGGTCTCAAAACTAGAAACACTCCTTCCTCAACTTAAACAAGCAAATAAGACTCCTAGTGAAGTACTCTAAAGCTAACTACGAATCCAAATTAGCTTTTCTGACTAAGGATAACCACAAGGAGTTCTTTAGTTACATCCATAACCTCAAAGGTAATGTCCAGATTTGCACTGAACTCTTAGTTAATAGTACTACATATATAGAACATGTGCATATAGCAAACCTGCTGGCTGACAGCTTCATACACCAAGGCATCCCTAACACCTGTCCCCCACTTAGTATCTCCAAGGAGCAGGTCTTAAATGCTCTATCTAATACCAAAAACGAAGGCTCTATGGGGCCAGACAACATCCAGGACTGTGTTCTGCATGGGTTAAAACAAGAATTAGCATCACCATTAAATAGGATTTTCAATCACAGCCTAAGCAGTGTCTTTGTCCCAGCAGAATGGAAAACAGCTACCATCATCCCTTTGTACAAATTCGGTGCTTCCATATACCCTGGGAACTATAGAACCATTAGCCTGACCAGCCTTATCTGCAAGGCCATGGAATGAATCATCGTGGACCTTATTAACAAAGATATAGTAAATCTCCAAATGCTTAACCTCATCCAGTTTGGCTTTGTCAAGGGGAGATCATGCCTGTTAAACTTGGTGGACTCCTTCAAGACAGTCACCAAAGCCCTAGACAAGGGCAAATATGTGCATACAACCTACCTAGACTTAGTCCAGGCCTTTAACACAATCCCCCATTCAGGCATCATTGATGAACTCACCCAGCTGGGTATCAACCCATATAATGTCAGGTGGGTTGCAAACGGCTCACTGATAGAACTCATACAGTCAAAATAGGGGACTCCACCTCCTCCAGTGACCTGTAACCAGTGGCATTCCACAGGGATTGGTTGTAGGACCCCTACTATTCAGAATCTAATTTTCTGAAGTACAGACTAAAAGTAAAGGACTTTGGCTGACAAAGTTTGGTGATGACTGCAAACTGGAAGAAATCATTGAAAACCCTAATGATGTCAACATCCTGCAAGAAGGTCCTACGCAGACTAATGACTGGTGACAAAGTCATAGTCTCAAACTTAACACAAAAAATGTATTATCATCCCCTTTGGCAATTGTGATGTTCCTGCAAACAATCACGTCAATAGCAATACCCCAAGCACACAATCAGTGGTGAGAGATCTGGGCACACAGGTCGACAGCAGCCTTAACTTCGATCACCATATTTCTACAGTGGTAAGAAGGGCATTTTATATTGCTCATCTCATAAGTAAGGGCATTGCCTCCAGAAAAAAGAGGTTATAATCCCCCCGTACTCTTCCCTCATTAGTCCAATAATAGAGTACAATGTTCCCTTTGGTATGTTCCTTTCCAAACGCCTGCAACAATTGGAGAGACCACAAAGGTTCTTTACAAAGAAACTTCATGGTCTTCAAGATCTGTCTTATGCAGACAGACTGAAATCATTGTCACTTTACCCTGTGTTTTACAGACTGTTCAGAGGTGACCTGTGCTTTGCATATATAACAATCTCTGACCCAGTTTTAATGGAAATGCTTCACACTCACAAGTGAAATGGCACATGGGTCACTCGCTCAAAGAACCTTAACCTGGTATGTGCCATCAACAGAACTTGCTGGACAGACAGATTTGTCTCACAGAAGTTGCCCCACCTTTGCAACAAGCTTCCTATTCATGTTAACCAAAACTCCTTGGCCCTATTTAAGCACAGTTTAGATGATTGGATAAGTAACCAGAAATTCACCCCAGGGGTTCCACGTGTCCCTCTTGAACAGGGGCAATAGGTGCTGATTTTAGTGTCTGCTTGAACCAGACATCCTCAGGAACACAGGTGGAACTTGGCTAGGCTTGTAAGAGCCCTGGGACCATTAACCTAGTAACCTCCTATGATGTTATAATCCTTCACCAGGCTGAAATTACATCCAGTGAAATGGATAGGTGCATGACAAAAACTACACAAGTATTTAGACATTTCCTGTGCTTCTCTCTCTTGTGAGATTTTGATAGTATGAGTATATCTGCTATCCATGCTAGACAATGACCTAAAACAACAGCACATCAGGCTATGTAAGCGGCTTTATAAGCATAGACCCCCGCCCACTGACTGCTGCATTTACATGTGGCTCTGAAACCCTAATTTTTCAGTAAAAGAGAACTATGTTACTGAATAGTGGCATAACTATGATTTGAAACAGGACCACATAATATGCAAAGGACATTGCTCTGACCTACATTCTCTGCAAGTTAAATATAAATCCCAGCCACAGTAATCACAAAGAAATTGTGCAAAAATAAAGCTATAAAGCTGTATAGCTCTATAAAATGTGTTGAGCTAATAAACACATTCATTTCTTTTGTGTGGTCGTGTTGTCTCACTAATAGCATTCTACAAATGCCATAAATGCTGAATATTGTCATTTGCATGTGTTTATGACATAAAGGAGATGTCTCAAAACATGTTGATTAACATGCTATTACAGGTGTTATTGAGCTCATGCCCTGTATAAAACCAGGCAGGTATTACAAGGCAGCAGGGAAGGAATAAGGAAGGAAATCCATATTTAACATCTTATATTTTATTATATTTCATATTATATGAAATATAAATAATATTTTAATATTCTATATTTGTATGGCACAGTGGTGCAGTGGTAGCATTGGCACCTCACAGTAAGAGGTTCTCTGGTCTGATTCTCAACTGGGGTGCCTTCTATGTGGAGTCTATATGTCCTCCCTGCATTCTTGTGGGTTTCCTACGGGTGCTCCGGTTTCCTCCCATGGTACAAGACATGCATCTGGAGCGCTTCTCCCCGGGCCTCAGCTGAAAATTGGCTTTGTTCCAATTCAGACTTTCCCGGTAAACAAATGTTAAATAAAATAAAATAAATAATAAGTAAATATATGGTATATAATTATTTTATGACATTGTAATGTTTGCTTTGGCAGAAAATATAGGAAATTGCATTCTTTACTGAGGAAAACCTAATTGCTCCATAAACAAGATTTTTTTAGCCTGTTCATCACCAGTGTATACATTTGCACACATGCATAACACTAAATCTATTCCCTTACATAGTCTTTAGTCTAACCTTAACCTTTAAACATTTGCACACACTCCCTCTCCCTAATGATGAAACTTTTGGTATATCCAAACATTTTGGTATTAAAACCCAAACCCACACTTCGCTGACTCACATGTACTTGATCTTCCTTCGTTTGACATGTGCAACACTCTGCAGTATAAACTCTTGACAAAGTGGAGTCTGCATGTCCTCACCACGGTTGGGTAGCGTTCGAAAGGCATGCATGCGAAAATGGGCGTGCCTTTGTTGAAGGTTGGGTGTCGAGCTGGCACCTCGGCGTTTCATAAAAATCTACTGCCAATCATTAGCAGACCAGAGTTCCACTGTGGCGACCCCTTACCGGGAAAAAGCCGAAAGACAAACAACAACTCGCTCGTTGATAAAGTGATAAAGTGCCTGTCTGACAGTGTGAATGACACCTATATGTGTAATAAGCTGTTGCTCAAAAAATACACAGATGTTTAAATGAACCAACTGATTATATTTATTTCCCAGTATCTTTTGGAAGCTGAACAGAACAAAAAGAGGTCAAAAAGATCGCTTTTACAAATGCTTTCAAAAACTTTACTAGAACTAGAATATAGTTCTGTTTCAGTTGTTACTTCTCTTCATCAGGTGGACAGCAGATGAATTGTTAAGCATTTTTAAGCATAAAACAATTGGCCTCTGGTTAAATTAGATTCAGTAGCTTAATAGTATTTCTGATAATGCTTTTAGGTTCATAGGTTGGTACTGGGCTATCTGCCCGAAGGCATATATTAGCCCAGCCATGTTGTGCGGTATTCACCTCCCCTAAAAGCGGTACATCTTTTTTATTGTTTTTTATATTTCATTATGACAATTTTTATGCCTTATCACACAATATTTGAAGCTATTTGCAAGACTTACCAGGTAAAGATATGAAAAGAGAGAGTGTGAAAAAAATTATAGGAAGAGTATTTTCCACAGATGCATTGCAACGGGGATATCAACCATTAATAATTTCTATACATCACCAGTAATAGCAGCACATTATACAAAGATGGGGGCCGCATGGAATGCCGGGGATGAGACAGCTTGCAGTAGGATATAGACAGGACAAACACTGCAACAAATAATACTTGTCATCACATAAAATAAAGTGAAACATTTTTGTGCCTGTACTTTTATACAGCATTTATTTCTCACTATCAGATATTAGAGAATAGTGCTGTGAACATATCAAGACCATAATGCTCAGTGTTGAGTCCTTGCAATCATATTTTATCTTGCAGTAAAACTTTTTTATTATTAAAAAAACACAAAGTGCAGAGCAAGAAGAGGTGAGTTCCTACATCCGTCTGCAAACAAAGCATCAAATGATAGCAATAATGTTAGCCAGACAGAATACACTTGCCTGAACACAAGGAGAACCCATGAGTACAGCTTGATTTTCCCCACCCTACTGACTTCCTATCACCTGGCTTGCTAATTTTTGATTTAAGTCATAAATATGTGTGGTAGCTTTTCCTCTCGTTTAGAGGGCTGGTGTAAAACCTTTATCAATTTTAGCCCAACAAAAGATGCTAGAACTGTTGCAGACTTCATCAAGAAATGTTTAACTCTGGAACACAACAACTTTTAGCACAACAACTCAGGCAATAGAATGGAGAAAGGGCTGTTGCCAAGCTTAGGGAGCTTATAACAAGAAACATAACAAGAGATCCTATACAGGCATTAGAAATATTTTGGAAATTCTAAGAAAGTCTGTATAAAGCAGAGAAATATGGAAAATTAAGAAAATGTACAAATGGAAATGTTTAAATATGCCAAGGTTAGAGGTAGATGAGGCTCGATTACTAATAGTTAGGATAGGAGGAAATGAGATAAAAATGGTGATGTATAACCAATCCACAGGAAAGTCCCCGGGAACAGATGATATTACTGTGGAAGCTTGGAAGTTAGGAGGTGAATAACTGATAAAGATCGGAAGGTTTTGTTTAACACTGTTTTAAGAGGAGGAGAAGTACCAACATCCTGGTAGAAAGCAGTGATAACTATAATATCTAAAGAGGGTAGAGACCCATCAGATCCCATTTCACACAGCCCCATTTCAATATTAAACCATGATTATAAAGTGTTTATGTTTATAATGATTAAAAGGATTGCAAAAGTGATGTCAAAGTCTCTGGGACAGGAATCTATCCCTCCAGCACATCCTATTTATTGTTATGGTGAGGTTTACATTCCTAGAGCATGTGTCTCGAGGGGATTTGGTTTTCTTTAGGTGGAGCATGTCCGTCAATTCTGGGTTAGACATGGCCTTGTATGTCAGGCAGAGGTCACCTCTGAGTAGGCGGTATGCAACCAAGTACAGCTGGAGTTTCTTCAGTTGAGCTGCATAGGGCATTTGTTTGAGGCCAGTAATCCTCTTTGTGAGGTACTTCTGTGGTCTTTCCAGCTGTTGCAGGTGTCTTGTAAGTTATATTCCAAATGGGGCATTTTACTCTATGATGGGTCTGATGAGTGATGAGTAGAGGGACACAATAACCGCTTTTGTTCTAGATGCGAATCATTTTGTGATTAGGTGGGCCACATAGAAGGATTTTCTAACCACTTTGGCAATGTGATTATCAAAGGAGAGATTACTATCCACTTGGGTCCCCAGATCCCTTATTACATCTTCTGTATTTAGAGGACTACCACCTATGTGGCAGTTCGTGGTTACTTTGTTTTTTCCAAAGGGGATGACTATGCACGATTAAGGCCATGATTTTGACACCAGGTATCCGTCTCAGTGAGACCCTTCTGGTAGATGTCTGTGTCAACCGGAGAGTAAATTATAGCCCCTAGTTTGCAGTCATCTGTGAACTTGGTCAGCCACAATCCTCCTGTGCTTGCCTGTACCTCTGAGAAGTATATACCAAACAGGAGGGGTCCCAGGACTGAGTCCTGGGGGCGCCACTTATAACCGGTTTAGAGTCGGACCTAGCACTCGCAACGCTTACCGTGTGGGTTCTATCCATGAGCCAGTTGGCAACCCATCTTGTGATGTAGGGGTTAATGTTCAGGCTGGTGAGCTTGTCTATAATACCAGAATGGAGAATGGTGTTGAAGGTCTTGGCAAGGTCTAGGTAGGCTGGGTGGACCACCTTTCCCTTGTCTATAGCTTTGGTAACTGTTTCAAAGAAGTCAACTAGGTTTAGGAGGCATGATCTGCCCTTAACAAAGCCGAATTGGGTAGGGTCCAATGTTTGAAGGTTCCCAATGTCTCTGTTAATGAGTTCCATGATGATGCACTCCATAACCATGCAGACCAGGCTAGTTAGGCTTATAGAGCAAAAGTTCCCAGGGTCCGTTATGGCTGCACCTTTGTGGAGCAGGATAACTGTTGCTGTGCACCACTCCATGGGTGCGTAGCCTGTGGAGAGGCTGAGTTTGAACAGTGTGTTTAGGTGAGGGGTTAGTTCATTTTGGAGCTTGTGTAAGACGCAGACTGGGACACCGTCTGGTCCAATTGATCCTGTGTTTTGGCTTTGGAAAGGGCTGTTTTAACCTGTGTGTCTGTGATTTCAAGGGCTCTGCATTCTTCTGGTATGTTCATGGATCCTTTTGGGGGTGAGAGAGGGGTGAAGTTTGCACTGAAACTGTCAGCCAGGATGTTGGCAATATCATTCTGTTCAGTGTATTTTGTGTCATTCTGCACTAACTCAGTGTATATCTGAGTGTTGCCACTTAGATTCTTGACATAGCTAAAGAATGCTTTGTGGTTATCTTTGGAGTCCTTGGCAATTTTTCTTTTGAAGCTAGCCTTGGATGATTTTATGAGGGATCGTAGTATCTTGCTGATATTGATCAGGGATGTCTTCCCTTCTTGGGATTTTGCTCTTTTCTGTACTAGTTTCCTCCTATTGTATAGCTTATTTATGGCAGGGGTCCACCAGACTGGTTTCCTCTTTTTGGAGCAGTGAGTCTTGGTTTTGCTTGGGATAGCATGATCCATGCATTCTTGTAGGTGTTCATAGAGTGCATTAGTAAAGGATTCTGCAACTTTGACAGCATTATCCTTTAGCATGGAGGCTTTGAAACTTTCCACCTCGGTCTTAAGTAATGTAAAGTTTGCTTTTGAAAAGTTTTCACTGTGGTTTCCTTAACTGAGGGCAGAATGTGGATGTCGAGAGTGATTAGTTTATTGTCTGATCTAACCAGTGTCCGGTGTGGAACACCGTATCCCATGTTGGTGATGACCAGGTCCAGTATGTTGTCACCTCTGGTGGGGGTGTTGACCAGTTGATCCAAGGCATTTGAGTTTATAAACTCTAGGAAGCATTGGGCAAGGGAGTTAGTATTTGAGTAGTTCTCCCAGTTAATGTTTGGGTAATTTAAATCACCCAATATCAGGGTGTTAGGTAGGACCTTCATATTTTCCAGTGTTTTCAGAAATGCAGAATGGGGGTCCTGGGACATGGTGGGTGATCTGTAGCAAGCTACAATTTGAATTGCAATTTTGCCCATTGCTAGTTGCACATGGATCATCTCTGAGGCATCATGCTGCGCCACTAACCTGGAGGTGTGGGTATCCTTGATGAATATGGATACACCGCCGCCTTTTGTGTTTCGGTCTGGAATCTGTGGCCGAAATGTTTGGTATAAGTTGTAGCCTGGTAGTGCTGGGGTGCTCTCTGGACCCTTAAACCAGGTTTCTGTTAGTGCACAGATATCGATTTTCTCCATACTGAGGAGTGTGTCGAGTGCATGCATTTTGAGGTTTAGACTTTTGGTAGTGAGTAGCATTACCCTCAGTTTTTGGTTTCTTGTGCTATTTATGGAGGTGGGTTTGTCTTTTGAGCCATGCCTAAAAAAGGAACTAGGCAAGAGCCTTGGCCAGTATTTGAAAGTCTAAGGGTGACAGGTGCAAGCCGTCTCTTGAGAAGCAATGTGGCTTGTCAAGCATGTCATCCCAGGCAGACAGACACTGGATCCCCTTTGAATGACACCAGAAGCTTAGCCAATTGTTGAAATTGATCATTTTTTCTTTATACTGTGGTATTATTCTTGGTGAGGGCAGGATGTTACTCAGGGTCAGGGTCATACTGTCCTGGACTATGTGATCAGAGAGCTCTTTCATGTCTCTTTTCATGTAGTCCAGGGAGGGACATCTCAGGTCATTCACACCAACATGGACAATGACAGAGTCGTATTTGTACTTGTTCTGGAGTGACCTGAGTGCTTGTGTTATGTGGTGGATCCTAGCACCCATCAAACAACTTAGAGTAACCTTCTCATTGTTCAGCCTAGTGAGTGGGAACTCAGTGTGCCTGACTATAGAGTCACATATTACTAGTATGTTGGGTATGTTATTTTGCCTTAAGGGCTGTGATTGCGTGGCACACTGATTTTTTGAAGAATGTGTTTCGTGGTTTGTGTTGGGGGGTGGAGGTTGCTTGGATGTCTGCTTTGGAGGTCTCTGTTGCTTTTGTAGATTTTTATTTAGAGCCTCTGAGTATGTTTTCGTGTATTTATGTGTGTTTTTTGCTGATGCAGGTTTGATAGGTCTATGTGAGACTGGTGGTGTTATGCAAGTATTTCCCATCTCCTTTTGACTGTCTGTTCCAGTCTTGGGTTGAAAGAGCTTTGCCTTCAGTTTGGCTGTATAATTGCATCTCTCACATATATTTGTGTTAGGTGGTAGGAGGAGAGGGTTGTCTGTGTACATGAGGCAGTTGTAACATTGCCTCAAGATGCCCAGATTCACCTGTTGGACTGAAGAGTACACCTGAAACTGCCCTTTGGACATGCCTGAATAGGTAAAGTGAACTGTTTTACTGATTGTCTGGTAGGCACGAATAGAGAGCATTGTCCTTCTGGACAGGATAGTGGGGTCTAGTGCTAGGGTTTATTAGTGCTTGCTATGAGTTTTGAGCAAGTGCTGGGCTATGAGATGAATGGTTCGAGTGCTTAAGTTGAAAGTCTGTCTAGTTCCAAGGGAAAAATGAAAGAGGAGATTTTGAGGAGCTGGGAATAGTTAAACCCTAGCTAACCGGCACTGCCTGGCATGCAAAACCATGTGAATGTGGGTTTTATA
Source organism: Protopterus annectens (assembly GCF_019279795.1). Lineage (NCBI taxonomy): Eukaryota > Metazoa > Chordata > Ceratodontiformes > Protopteridae > Protopterus > Protopterus annectens. Next base: position 1,471,483,382 of record NC_056743.1, read on the forward strand.
GCAGGGAAATGAAAGACAGAGAAATTAACCCAAAATGGCCAATAAACTACTAATTTCTGGGCTGAAACCACTACTCCAGGGACAGATAGGCTGCTCAAAGCTCCCCTCTCTCACAGGTGAACAGAGAAACTTCCTTCTAGCCAAGTAAGGTATGGGCAACACAGGAAGGGCAGAATCTAGCCTCTCTTCCCACAAGAGTGCAGGCCACAAACCTTCTTAATGTAAAATAACTGGCCTAAAGCCCATATGCTTAAACCAGAACTAATACGCTTTTAGAATAACACTCACTGAGCCTTCAATCAGCAATTCCCAGCTTAGAAGGATGTAAGCTACCTGTCCTGCCACAACAATGCAGATCACAAACCTTCTTATTGTAAAACAACTGGTCTGAAGCCCAAGTGCTTAAACCAAATGGCTTAGAATAACAATTACAATTTAATCAAGCTGCTACCAAGCAGTAATAACTGCAGCAGAATAATACAATTGAGTACGTTTAAGAAGAAGCACTAGCAAAAATAGGAAGAAGCACAAATACAGTAAAAGCAGATGAATGCAGTGCAACATGAATTGGTTCAGCAATATCCATATTTATGGGGACATGATAAAATGAAGTACATAGGAGTATGGCTTAAAATGATTATGGTGGGACAGCAAAGGATATGTGGGAAGAGACTAAACAAAAGATTATACAAAAACTGAGAAATTGGAAGCTCTGTTATATGGATATGGATAGCAAGATGCAAGCAGTTAAACTGTTTGTAGTCCCTTTACTTTTATACACAGCTCAGGCATATTTTTATCAACCAGAAGAGAAGTTTTGGATAGCAATCAATAAAGAGCTGAAGGATTTTATCTGAGAGGGGAAGATGGCAAAAGTCAAGTGAGATAAGCTAACTCTTCCAATAGAAAGAGGTGGATTGTGATTTCTCAATTTGAAGGGGTATTTCAGAGCTACACAGTTAAGGCTTCTATACACAGGACAAGCAGAAACCTATAATTCAAAGTGGAAAGGGATGATAATGAAACAGGAGGGAAGCTCAAGAAACAAGGAAGACTGGGATTTTGGGTGCAAATATTTAAGGAGACTAACAATCATACAGAATATTATGCTCAGAAAGTATAAGAAAGTATTCTAAGAACTAAGCCTTCATGGGAATGGAGAAAGGAGGTGCTGGCGATAGGGATGACTGCAATTAGTTATACAGACGATAGACAAAAGGATCTCAAATTTATTGGAGAAAACTGGCAAATGAACCAAGATATTGGCAGCAAATAACTAGAGAGGGAAAGGTAATAGAATTGGAAGATGCCAAGAACTTATATGGACTGCAGGTTAGAGATTGCCTTCCATATCAAGGATTGATATCAGAGTATAGGCAAAAGACCAGGACTGGTAAGGTTTTTAGTAGAATCTAGAACAGAAGTTGCTGTTAAAAAAGGAATAATTAATAGAGCATATAAAATATTGCATTATAACTATACAAATCAATCAGAGGATGTTAGAAAGGATTGGGAAGAGAGATTGGATAAACAATTCACAAAGAAACAATGGGGGGGTTATATGTAGTGTCTCCTAAATATGCAACAAAATCTAGAAGATTTAGGATTTTTATTTTTGCTTGGAAATGTTTACATAGATATTTTTATTCCCCAAGAAAACTCCAGTGAATTTTGTCTCAAGTAGACAGCAAATGTTGGAGGTGTGATGTAGAAGAAAGAGGTACCTGGGAACATATTTTCTGGGAATGTAATGAGTTGGCAGACTTTAAAGATTCCCTACAGACTACTCTAGCAGAGATACTAGGTGAGCAAATTGGTGTATCTAGGGAAATGATTTTTCTGAGCTATGATACAGAATCAGAATTGCCCAGACCTGATAAGGCCTTACTGAGTCTACTTATGGTGGCAGCCAAAAAGCAATTACTAAAAAATGCGAATCAAAGTCTAAACTGACTATACTAGCAGTAGTGAATATAAGTAACAGACATAAAACAACTAGAACTGGAATATTTGGAAAAGGGTAGGAATAAATTACATAAAAAATGGAAACTGTGGGAACAATATATACAGGGGAGGAATGAGGTTTAAAAGTGGGCAGGATTTGAATGAGTTATGTAATGCTTGAATCACAATGATTGGGTGGATTATAAGTGATGTATAATGTTTGGAACTAAAATTATGTCAATATCGTCTGTGATGCATAATATTTCCGCTAAGATTATGTCCATATGGTTTGTTTTCATTTATATAAATGTAGGATTGCTTATGTCATAAATGATTTAATAAAGATGTTTCTTGTTTAAAAAAAAAAGAAATGTTTAAGTTCATACCTGTGGCGTAGCTGGATAAAGCTTGAACATCCTGGGTTGGATGAGCAGTTTGGGAGTATGAGGTTCTGTCAGGGAGGGATGGGCATGCCCATCCCTGAGTAGCATTTCTCTAGGTGTTCCTTTCAGGGAGGTGTGGTCCATAGAAGGGTGTAGTCCATGAATGTAAACAAAAAAAATGCATGGGGAATCCCAAGGTGCAGTCCATAAATGAAAAAAAAAAAAAATCCCCAGTGGAAGCAGTAAATGGCACCCCCCCACCACCACCCCACCGATGGCTTTAGGTTCTGTGTCAGTCCTAGCCTTAAAATGGATATATTCTGAGGGGCTGCAAGAGGGACTGTTAGACCCAGTGATGGAAGGGAGTGATGGGGTAAGCAGGAATGAATGAATGAAGCAAAAGAGGAACAAAAAAAACAACAATTTTGCTTATAAATGTTAAAATTGACAATGCATTCCTGCAAAGTCATCTACATGAATAAAGGTTAATTGAATTAATATGTAATCTTATAAATGTTCAAATGCAGAGAAAAATGAAAAATGCACATTATTATTTAATAACCACAGATGTTGACTAGAACAGTGAGTCGCATGCTTGCATATTGCCTGAGATTCAAATTTGAACACTGGAGCAATGAATCAAGGTGTGTAGCCAAATAATTACTACAAAGAGCAAGAAACGTATTCTCCTAAGTACACTAGTCACTCAAACAGTGATTCATGTTCACTTTTCTCCTGTATCAGCAAGTAAATGCTTTAAGTGTCCTTAATGTTTTGTTCCTTTTCACAAAGGACAAGGAAGCCTTCTGAATTACATTACATAGTTGTGACAGTAAAAAAAGACACATTTTCTATCTGCTGCACTGCATTTGTATACTTAGTATATTTCATTTGCCAGTGTTCTCTTACACTACCCATCTCAAGCCTTCTTGAATGACTTCTTAACATTTCAGTGTACATCTCACCTGAGAAACCTCTTTTGCTTATCTATTACTCTTTTTACGAAGAAGTCCTTTCTAATGTTTAGGTTGAGCTTTATACCCTCACTTTGGAAAGCATGTTCCCTTTAAACTCCTCTCTTTTTCCTGTTGATGGCTATGTCATCACACTGTCATATGAATGTCTTGTTCACCGCTGTCAATTCTCCCCTTTTTGCTAATCTTCAGGTGAGAATATTTTTATCATCTACATCCTTTTCTTCTAACCCTGTTCCTCCACTACTTTATTTCCCAGGTAAAATTATTTTGTATCTTTTTGACTATATTGATATTCTTATCCCTATAAAGCAGAAGAACTGAGCATAGTACTCCAACTGGGGACCTGTCCAGGGATCTCCAGAGGGGTAATATAACCTTTGCATTCCAGGAATATTTTCCTATGAATACAACACAGCAGTTTACTTGTCTTAGCTGCAGCTTTCTCATTTTATAGCTACTAGTTAATTTCTGCAAGTCAAGCACAGCTTCACTCTCTGTACAGGGATTGGCACATATTAACTAACTAGACACAGATCTGACATAGCTACATCCTCTATCCAGTTAGCAGACTTACTGACGGATCAGCACCTATGCTCTCCCTATAAAGAGACCAGACATAAGTATCCACACACAACAAAAAACACTTTATACAGATGTCTCCTGTTTATACATGGGACAGTCACAGCTTAGTTGCCCTATAGAATGGCCATGCACTTCCTCATTGCTTCTGTATACACTAGGTTCATAGGTAGTTACTACCCATGAGGTTCAGGAGACCATTAAGTAGCCTATACCAGTTTACCCATTTACCCCAAAACACTATCTGGTTTACTTACTTGTTCAAGGTCATATAGAAGGTAAATGAAGGCTGATGGAATCATACTCTAGACAACAGAAAATAGCTTGCAAGAAGCTCATGGCCTTAATCCTCTGTGCTAAGTACCAGAAAAAAATGAATCCAAGCATATCTCAAAACCTTTTAGGGCAGGACATCTGGACAAAGCCAAAAAAATAATTGGGGAACATGAGGCTAAAAAAAGGGACATATTTTAATTATTGCTGTTATAAACTTAGAAAGTTGCTAGAATAACAGTCTTTGTCTTAACATACATTTTCTGAAGGATATAAAATATGAAACACAAATGTCGCTCACTATTTAATGACTTCAGTCCTCAACAATTTTGCCAGAAAAACACAAATTTTATGAGGAACAGATGAAAATGCTTAATGTCTACATTCTGTGTAAATACTCTTTTCTTTTGTTTAAATCCCAACCAGACCTATCGGCTGGCTCAACTACCTTCACCAAGCCGGCCCATTCACTCCATCTGTGGGTAAGACCCAGGCCACACAAGAGTAATACAAATCAGTCATTCCTGCCTGTACTCCCTAATGACCCCATTTGATCCACCCATGGTGAAAGCTGGGTGGCAGACAGTGGGCCAACTTACAGATTTGGTGGGGGTGACCGGTGACCTCACCTTCCTCAAATGAGCAACCTCCTTCCCTTTTAGTTGCTCACAGGTGCTTCTGTGCTACCTGGTGCAGTGAATGTGCTTTCACATACTGTCTTGGTTTATATACTGGCAGGTATGGAGAGCATGCCTCTATATACTGTCTTGGTTTATGTGCTGCAAGGTGAGGAGAGCATACCTCTACATACCGTCTTGGTTTATGTGCATGCATGCAGACAGTGAGTACTCACAGGATTATACACTATGAGTGCAACATGTTATCCCCTTGCTAGGTGTCATTCAAGGGCTGGGTCAGAGTCACCTCCATATCTCCCTCCCTCAGGATTAGGGAGATGACAGTAGCCATTCACACTCTTCTTCCCCTGCCAACTCCTACAGACACTCAGGACATTGGTTACATTTGCGTCAGCCACATTGTAGTCATGAGTTGATCACTCTAAGCTATTGAACTGGCCTAACAGATTCTTAGCACAAGTAGCAGATAAATACTACAGTGATGACTGCATCTAGAAAATAATGCATTAATGCATATGTGTGTGTATATATATGAGCATATACCTTTCAATCGAATCACAATGACTGAAAAAAAAATTTGAAAACCCATTTCAATGAAATTCTGATTGGTTGAATCACAGTTCATAGACCAGACTAGAAGACTATAGACAATCACTGCTTGTGTGATTTAGGACTTTGGGATTATACCAGTTATAAGGCAGAATGCTCTAGCACAGTATTTGTACACTGGTAATGACCATCCTCATGTTGTGCCCTCATCACTTGATGTTTGTGTTTATGTGCCAGCAGTTATTCACCGGGTGTGGTATTTTCTCTTGTATCCACAGTTGTACGGCCATGTGCAGAGAGATGTTTTATACACACACACACACACACACACACACACACACACACACACACACACACACACACACACACACACACACACACACATATACATACTTGAGATTACCGAAATATCAGTAGACCGACAGTCAGAACACCAAGACATGAAGCATGAGGTTTTACATTAGTGAAACTTCACATTACCGAACTAAGAATGCCTGACACTCCAAACTGACACATTCCCAAAGAAGTATTGTAGTAAGTGAGTTGGGGAATGACAGCAACCTTTCCAGTTAATGTATTTGCAGGGGGCTACACCTCCCTGCACCCCCCCTGGGGGGCTGCACCCCCAAACCCCCTGCTACTTACAGATACCAACTCTGAGATAGCACTGCAATGTGCAGGTAAGAGGATCTCCTGTTCCACTCAGCTTGGAGTGTCAGGCATTCGTAGTTCAGTAATGTGAAGTTTTGCTAATGTGAAAATTCGTGCTTCTCGTCTCAGTGTTCTGACTGTTGGTCTACTGAGATTTCGGTAATCACAAGTAGCCATATACATGATAGAAGGAGTTGGGTGTGGGAGAGGTGGGAATAGCTGTGGTAGGAGATACAGTTCAAACAGCTAAAAATTGTTGACGACCAACATGTTATCTGCAAGAATGATTCCCAGAATGCTCATATCAAACAATTGTATACACTTGCAATTTTTTTGAACCTGATGTCCTTTGCTTTGATTTCTGTAGGACTGCTTTGTGAATGCCCAGCAATAAGCAATCTCAGCTCAAACTGTGACTTAAAAAAGGTAAGTAAACCAAATTTAAGACAAAGGTAGGTTTGATGAATGATACTTTTGATATTCTTGTCAAATCTTGCCAAATCTTGCAACAGTACTTTAATAATATGACATTTTTCAAACCATCAGAAACAAATGTTACTTTCTACAATGTTTTTACTAGCTTTGCATTATTTTTCCCCCTAGCTTTACACATTTTCTCCCTCATTAATTTCATTTTTTGCTTTAAAAGACTGCACACCACCCATACCTCTCAACTGCAGAGATTTTTGCAAAATGTCTAGATTTTTTGTTTCGCATTTTTATTCTCTTCCTCATAAAATTTTAATTTTCTGGCAAATTATTGGCAATTCATTGAAGATTGAACTCAGAAAGGAATGACAGGCATTTGAATTTTAGACTTCATACCCCTTTAAAAAATTCATGCTAGAGCAAAACCTGTTATTCTATCAACTTTCTAAGGTTGTAAAAGCAATATTTAAAAACTGTTTCTATTTATGGGCCTTTGTCCCTCCATTATTTATGGCATTGCCCAGAATTCTTGCTTTAAGAGGCTGAATGGTATGATTGTTAAGATATTTGATTTAAATTCCAGTAACTTTTTTTGAAATAACATTTTTATAGCAGTGCTATTTCCTTTTCTCAGCAATACACCTTGAATTAACTATATCGCTTGTTGCCCAGATCAATGACAATGGCAGCCACCACTGCTCTCATAACCACTTATTATTTCACTAGCGTGTTTTCCAGACTCATGACAACCTTGGGTAGGTGTTGACTAGAGAAACTTTTCAAGTGGTCAGCACTGTGGTATGAGTATATTTTGTCTGCTACTTCCCCTAATAGCAATGCCTCCATGCACTGTAGTATATATGGATGTATGTCATAGCTCGAGTTTTCAGAATTTCAAATTTCATATTGTTGAGATAATATGATTGCATTTCCGAAAACTCGAACTTCAAAAAATAACAAAAATTTAACTTTTTTTAATGTTTTGGTAAGGGGGAGCAAGCCATCCTGCACCCCCCCCCCCGGCATACTGTGTATACCAGCTACGAGATCGCACTACATTGAAGAAAAGGGTAAAATCCAGGATCCTCACTGTTCCACAATCAACATTCAAAAGCATTGAGTTTTTGGAAACTCATTCATATCTTGAAAATATGGATTTCGAGTTTCTAAAAATTCAAGCTTCTGAAGGGGGTCCATATATATATATATATATATATATATATATATATATATATATATATATATATATATATATATATCTACTACTATTCACCGAAAGTACATTTCACTGAAAATCAAATTAGAGTGCACTTTTCACAGAAAGCTCATTTCACCGAAAGCACAATTCACTGAAACACATTTCACCGAAAGTTGTAGATGGCCTTTACCACACTGTAGTGCAACCGTGGAGTTAGTATATATAGTAAGGAGGGGTGTGGGGGCACCGCTCCCCACATGGGAGGTGTGGGGGGCTTAGCCCCCCACATAATTCATGTATATATTATTATATTATTGTCAGAGAACAGTAATATATTGCAATTACATGTATCCATGTATATAATTCAAAATATTTAAAATATGTGGGGGGCGGTGCCCCCACACACCCCCCTTACTATATATACTAACTCCAGAGTCGCACTACAGTGGGGAAAAGGCCATCTACAACTTTCGGTGAAATGTGTTTCTGTGAATTGTGTTTTCGGTGAAATGTGCTTTCGGTGAAAAGTGCACGGTGAAATGTGTTTCAGTGAAATGTGCTTTCGGTGAATGGTAGTAGATCCATATATATATATATATATATATATATATATATATATATATATATATAATATATTTAAGTTTATTTATTTATTTTTAGGAATTGAAAGAAATATCATGCATTACCTAGCTGCAAAAGTAAATTTTAGTAAATTTTAGTTTTTTTATTTTCTTCCTAAGATAGTGGATTATTCCAGGGCCAGGCAAAAGATTTGTGATGAAGTTCCAGAAAAAGTAAATCAGTCAGAGTGACCTTTCACTACAAATCTTGGGAAGAATTCATACACAGCATGTGTTTTCTGCTAACCTGCATAAGTGGCTTTGTGTAATCGGTAAGGGTACAGATGTTCATAGACCTTACACTGATCAATAGAATAGTCTTGCACTACTCAGCAGTCACATGTTTCTGAGCTGCATGTAAAAAGTAGCTGTCATGGGGCTGTGGTCTTTGCTTCTCTGGCCCTTGTTCATCCAAGCATACTGCTATGCAATGATTCTTCTATGGCGCAGCAATTTGTGAACGTCCCTACTGTGCAAGAATCATTGTAAAGCAGTGCACAAATTGTATAAACAGGTAAGGTAACACTGCCGCCACACCTGTTCATTCCAGCTGGGGAATCTGAGCAAGAAAAAGTGCTGCAATCTTGCCCTCCTCAGACTGCTGATCTAGGCAACTGATACTTGGATAGCATGTGAGTGGTTGCTTGGGTATTTATTGTAAGGTTGTGTTTCTTTGTGTGTGTATGTGTGTGTGTGTGTGTGTGTGTGTGTGTGTGTGTGTGTGTGTGTGTGTGCGCGCGCGCGCACACGCGTGCGTGTGTGGCGTGCGTGTGCATGTGTGTATGTGCATGTGTGTGTGTGTTTGTGCAGATCTGTATTTCTGTATCTCCATCTGTGTGTATCTTGGGGTAGGGGTGGATGTCTCTATGTCTTTAGGTACCTGAACTATTTCTTTGCAGAGAATGATAGGATGCTCATCAGAGTAGTTATTTCTGCTATTCATTTGAGTACTCATAGATGTACAAATCAGAAATGAATGCAGTTCAGTGCCTTGCAGAGTCTGCATGAATGTGTAGATCATGAATTCCGAGCAGTGCAGCTCCCCCCATCAGAGCAGTAGGAGTTGCACTGCAGCTTGTGTGTCTATGAAATATACTTCTTATCTGGGAATATTGGCACGTTTACTAATAACTTTAAAAAAATCATGATGTTAAATTTTGAACTTAAAGTGCTGGAAAGATACTTATTGCACCGCATGCATTCCACAGAATGTATCCTAAGATACCAATGCACCTTATGAACTATACACATCAGTATTGCAACCTCATTTTTAACCACTGGCAGAGATGTAATATACTAGTTTAACACACGGTGTGATATACTCTCTTGTTAATGTACGCATGCCTGATAAGACAGGATGTGACACCCCACCACTGAACCAGTAATTAAGGACCCTCAGTCCTCAGCAGCACTGGCACCAGTGGGGGATGTTCACTGAGATGCTAAACAGGTGCACACACAGTATTTCAAGATGCAGCTCTCTGCTTCAAATGCAATTTCCCTTAAGAGCTCACAGAGATCACAGTCAGTCCAGGGCTGGTTTCTCCCTCTTCCTCAGGATCCCCAGTAAGACTTACCACTGGCACAGCTATAGAGTTGAGATCTTGGCTGAGTGACCAAGCCAAGAACTCAGCACCCTCTCTGTCCAACCTGTGCTTTGTGTCCCTGCCCAAGTAGCTGACATACACACCCTTTGAGGTTTGAATTACACACACATACACACACACACACACACACACACACACACACACACACACACACACACACACACACACACACACACATGCACACCTGGCAAAGGCTGGCACAGGTTCACTAGATATGCCCCATTCTGCCCAGATTATAAGGTAGCTAGCACTACCACCAGTCACTCCTTATCAACTACATAAAAGTCCTCAACAAAGTGTGTCCAGTTTTGCTGTGTAATATTAATATTAATACAAATGTTAGTTTGACCAAGGCTGTTAGTAGTGGCCCACACAGTGTCACCAAATAAATATGCAAGTGCTCTCAAAACTTAAACATCACTACCAAAGATCAGCCACAATGAAAAGGTTTAAATATATTTAATAATGAATAATAAAAGAACAACACAATACTAAATATATATTCACAGTAACATCAGAGTTCAAAACCACAGGGAATATTTAAAACATGATTGCAGGACAGTCTCAAATAAATAAAGAAAAATATCTAAACTTGGCTTCACTATATTCCTGACTGTTTCTAAGAGAATTACTATACCCTAGTTAACTTACTTAATTAAAGCAAGGTAGATGTGCTGAATGGCTCTTTGGGTGTTGCCAGGTCCAATACAGAATAGAGAATGTTCTGTCTCACCAAGAGAATTCTCAAAATAGTATCTAAAATATTACTGCTGGGATAGCTTGCAAGGTGAAATCATTTACTGCCATCTGACTTCTAGTTCTCCGGCAAACCCCCCATTCCTGAAGCTGGCATTACTTAGCACCTACCTGTAAAAATACCCACACAAGGAATTTTGCTCAGATCTTGGCAGGTGCTGGAAGTCATAAAACAATTGCCTTCTTCCATGCTTTCAGAGGTAGTAATTAGTTCACCCCAAAGACAATGCAGAAAGCTTCCTAGTACAAACTTTGTGTCTCTAGCTGCCTTGAAACCTGTCAGATAATAACTTTATGACATAGCCTATAAAGTAATTTAATTTCAGATATTTTTCTAAGGTTTGCTGGACTGACGTTTAACCCTTCAATTTCCTCTGTTAAACATGCATTTAAATAGTTACAATAGTGCATGCACATTTCTGTTCTTTGCAGTAGGCACACTGTGGTTACATTTCAACACAAGCACTTTAAAATACCTTTTCAACAAAAACATCTGTACTAAGCAGTTTGATATACACATGACATACAGTTCTAATACATTTGCAGTACAAGCATCTTATATGACATACAGTTCTAATACATTTGTAACACCAGCATCTTGTATAAATTAGTTTGATATTCATAAATGACATATAATGATCTACAAAATTGCAGCTAACTGTGCTGGCAATGCCTCCTTTCATGACACAGGATATCAAAATGATATCAGAGACATCAGTACTATACTGCAGTCCTTAGTCAGATTAACATATACAGATAGATACACAGTGGATATAAAAAGTTTACATGCTCCTGTTAAAATGCCAAGTTTTTGTGATATAAAAAAATGAGACCATAATAAATCTTTTCAAAACCTTTCCCACCTTAAATGTGACCTATAAACTGTACAATTTAATTGAAAAATAAATAAATCTATTAAGGGAAAAATATAAAAAATAAAAAATGTACAATACGCTGGTTGCATAAGTGTGCACATCCTTAAACTAATACTTTGTTGAAGCACCTTTTGATTTAATTACAGCATTCAGTCTTCTTGGGTAGGAGTCTATCAGCATGGCACATCTTGGCTTGGCAATATTTGCCCACTCTTCCTTGCAAAAGCGCTCCAAATCTGTCAGAGTGCGAGAGCATCTGTTGTGCACAGCCCTGTTCAGTTCACCACACAGATTTCCTATTCAATTTAGGTCTGGGCTCTGGCTGGGCCATTCCAAAATTTAAATTTTCTTCTGGTGAAGCCATTCTTTTGTTGATTTGGATGTATGCTTGGGGTGATTGTTGTGCTGAAAGGTGAAATTCCTCTTCATCTTAATCTTTCTAGCAGACACCTGAAGGTTTTGGGCCAAAAGTGACTGGTATTTGATACTGTTCATAATTCTATCCACCTTAACTAAAGCCCCAGTTCCAGCTGAAAAAAAGCAACCCCAAAGCATGATGCTGCCACCACCATGCTTCCCTGTGGGGATGGTGTTCTTTTGGTGATGCAAAGTGTTTGTGTGACAAACGTCCCTTTTGGAATTGCGGCCAAAAAGTTCTACCTTGGTCTCATCAGACAATAATACATTTTACCACATGCTTTTGGGAGACTTGATATATTGTTTTGCAAATTTTAGCCAGACCTGGATGTTTTTCTGTGTAAGAAAAGGCTTCCGTCTTGCAACCCTACCCCATAGCCCAGACATATGGAGAATACTGGAGATTGTTGTCATATGTAGTACACAACCAGTACTAGCCAGAAATGTCTGCAGCTCCTTCAGTGTTGCTGCTGGTCTCTTGGCACCCTCCCTGACCAGTTTTCATCTTGTCTTTTCATCAGTTTTCGAGGGACATCTAGTTCTTTGCAACGTCACTGTTGTTTTATATTTTCTCCACTTTTTGATGACTGTCTTCACTGTGTTCCATGGTATATCTAATGCTGTGGAAATTTTTTTGTAACCTTCTCCTGACTGATACCTTTCAATAATGAGATCCCTTTGATGCTTTGTAATCTCTCTGCGAATCATGGCTTTTGCTGTAGCAGACAACTGAGTAAATGTCAGGAAAATCCTACTAGGGCAGCTGAACTTTATTTGGGGTTATTCAGAGTGTCTTTAATTGATAGCAAGTGTGTACCCAAGAAGACTTAATGTTGTAATTAAATCAAAATGAACCTATAAATCTTGACGAGTAGATGGGCAATAGGAAGTTCACCCCAGGGATCACTTCAGTGGCCTTGCTTAACAGGGGCACTGGCAACTGACTTTGGGTGGCATGATGCCAAGGAATCTTCTTGGTCTAGGCTTATATAGGCTCCAGGGCTGTTAGCCTAGTACACACCCCTACAAACCTATGAGCCTATGAACTGAAAAAGGTGCTTCAACAAAGTATTAGTTTAAGGGTGTGCACACTTATGCAACCAGTTTATTGTGCATTTTTTATTTTTTATATGTTTCCCCTAACATATTTGTTTGCTTTTCAATTGAATTGTACAGGTTATAGGTCACATTTAAGGTAGAAAAAGTTTTGAAATGATTTATTGTTGTCTCATTTTTTTATATGACAAAAACTTGGCATTTAAACAGGGGTGTGTAAACTTTTTATATCCACGGTATGTGTGTGTGTGTGTGTGTGTGTGTGTGTGTGTGTGTGTGTGTGTGTGTGTGTGTGTGTGTGTGTGTGTGTGTGTGTGTGTGTGTGTGTGTGTGTTTGCACTCTTTGCTCCTTATGTCTACTCCCCTCCCATACAATCATTCTATTAGTTCTTCCTCAACAGTGTGAGAATTAACAGGGAGGGCTATTATTCAGTCAGACATCAAGGATGATTTAAGGGTTTTTACCTTATGTTGCCCAGTCTCCCTTGTTCACACCTGGCTAAGAAATAGACAGGAGCATTGCAATAGACTGACCATGCTGGTTGTTTCCTCAAAATACATTGCTATCAAGCAGTCTCTCCCCATCTCTGAAGCCTGGGATGTGCTTCTCTCAGTCTCTGCCAGGGAAATCACACTTCATTGTATGCTCCCTGAGTACCCACATTCCTCCCCTGTCCCTGGGAGAATTGAGTGGGTCACACCTCTTCATGACTCTCACTCTGTGGTCCTCCAGTGACAGGGCTGCTAATCACACCTTGGCGGTGTGTGTCACAGTCAGGGCTTCATAAATCTGCCCAACAGAGCCAGGCATCTGTGAGATTAGTATTAATGTGGCAAGTTTAATGGGTAACTAGAATAGCAGGTGTGAATGGGGGGGAGGGGGTGAAAACAGTGCTGTCCTGCAGTGACATGAAAGACAAACATTAGTATTACATTATAAAAGTTGTTCAGAATGACAGCAATCAGTGGTAGGTGTTCATTATATTCTCATTGAGTTACAGAAACATTTCTGTTTTTCATGTAATTGATTATACAGCTAATTGAAATGCCCATTTAAGTTATTTTAATGCCTATTTAAGTTATTTTTGGACTATTGTGTTTCAGAACAAATCTGCAAGTCTTTTTTGTGCCATAGAACAATTTTCTACCAATATGAGACAGTCATGTCAGCAGAGAAAAACACCTGAGTCCACTGAAAGTAAACTACAGGTAGGAATTTTATGTTTAAAAATATTCACTGCATGTCATATGACAAAGGCACTAAAGCTATTGCTTTATAAGTATTAAATGATAGAAAAAAAACTGTATTATTGTCCAGACTTTGTATTTATTTGAGAACATGTAGGATATCACCTGTCACTTCTTAATGCAAATAATTATTTATAATGTGTATTTAATAATGCATCCCAAGAAGCACACAATATTTTATTAAAACATATCTATTTCAAACTGCACCTTAGAAAAGGTCTGGAGTTAGCAGACAGACAAAACATATTTTAATGAATGTTGACTCATGAAAACTGCGTGTCCATCATACACTTTACCAGCAGGATTATTTTAAGGAACATACCATTTATAAGCATTCGCTTCATCTTGGCCAGGTCTTGCACCCCTTTACTTTTTCATAATTATGTCCAGTGCACACATTAGGAAAGTCAACCATTTTATATGAAGCAGTACTGCAGTGTTCTCGGGAAGTAATTGTTGAAAACCATCACAGAATATTTCAACATTATAGTTTTGATAGAAAGTGCTTCAATGAATCTTAATTTATTTAAAAAAAAGACATTGTGTACCTCCAGTAAACATTTATCACAATTGTTGCCCTTACATTCATGTATGTGTCAGGAACTTTGTAAAGTTTAGAAAATAATATGCACCAAGTTATGTTTTTAAAATATGTGACTATATAAACAATTATGCAGTCTATAATCTTAAGTGAGCAATAGGTTTATCTATAACATAGTAGGACTCCCAGTTATTCCAATCCTAGGCACTGTGAGGTACCAAAATGGATGTACCCCTACACCTTGGATGATTTCATCAAAGGAGGACAGAGAAATAATTTCAGAGTAGCAAGGGTAGGATGATGGAGGTTCTCTGCTCTACCATTCTGAAGTTTTAGAATCTGGCCTATTGCAGTAGTCTTGAAAAGTACATTACAGAAAGAATGTCTGTTTTTGTCTAGAGTTTTATTAGAAGAATTTATCAGAATTTGATCCATACTAAAGTTCTTTGCCTTTATTTAAGTTCTGACTTGTCACTATCTGTCTCCTGAAGTGCGTGCATAATCAGCAGTGCACACAACACATCCCACAGAGGCAATATTGTGATTTTGAAAGTTAGGAGAGTATAACTGTGAAAAGCTTCTTCCTTCCGAAATACAGTCTTTGGATAAAGGTGCCATGGTATTGTTAATAATGAGTGCCATCATAGCCAGTTTTAAATGAAAGCAGCCCCTGTGGTCACTGGGTGTACCCTGCACAAGGACTGAGTTGGGGGAGATTCCACTCAGATAACGCTATCATATGTATTTTCATTTGTTAGCAGAATGCCAGTACAACAAAGTTTTGAAGCACTTGCTGTAATATAAATTATCAGCTAATATAATAAGTTGAAAGTCTTCCCCATTCACTATCCCTATTAGTATCCCATTCAAATGGAAATATTTTCCTGTTTGTACAGAAAAGCAAATTAAACTGTGTGTACATGGGCCAAAGTCATTGAGCTTGGCATAGATGTAAAGAACACATCATATTTTACTAATTCTCATGGTGGGTTATATGACTGTGTTAATCTTTTTGTTTTTTTCTTGTTTATTTTAATTGCTATGTTGATCTCACTTTTACATATGTTGCAAGAATTATGACATTTGTTAACATTGTTGCAACTCCTGATTCTGTTACTCTTGTTATGGCTATTAGCATTGTTAATTCTGTTCTGTAATCTGAAATATTTTAATCCTACCTGACAGCTTCAAGATTAATTTAACCTTATGCTTTTATCCAAGTTTAGTAATCCGGTTGCAGATCTCTGAACTATCTTAACTACTATCAGTCTCTATTTGAGTGCTCCTGGGGGTTCTGATTTTTTTTTTAATTCATGAGAACCACTAAAGTGCTGTTAGTTTCCTCTGCATTTACTAATTTTATTGGGGTTCAGAAAAACTGTAAGACTAGTTGTGGTTGCTGTTATCACCACAAATATAACCAAAATCCAAGTAAGCTCCATAGCATCCTCTACTTCTAAGCATGGCTTTGCAGCAGTGATTTTATTATCTTCATTAATGTGTCTTCACAGCCTTGACAGTTTAAATGCCATGTGATCTTTCCCAGCATTTAGCATTAATAACTGTTTGTGTGGAATGACTGAAGAAACATGGTCACTCCAGCGTCCAGGGCCAGCATGTCCTCAGCAGGACACTCTTTGCTACCCAATGTAGCCTACCAGTGAGAGTCAGCAGATTGTGGGTAGGGCTATGAAAATCCTTGATGAGCATGACAAGGAATGTGACCCTGCTGCTTGCTCTGTTCCACTTCCCAAACTGAAGGATCCCTTTCCTATTCCCACCTGACCTGTGATGGCTTCAGCTAGGATGATGCCAGCTAGCTATCTGTGCTCGCCTCACTTCATTTCTTTTCATCAGAGTTACCCCTGATGTGGGGAGTTATGATTTCTTAATTCATCAGCGGCCCCTAAAATTGTCAGTCCCTCTATGGTTAGTACTAGATGTTTAGATTAGGACTAATAGGAGCAGTACCTGAGCAGGTAATAGTCAGCTGGGGGGACATACTAACAGAACCAAAAAAATAAATAAATAAACTTTTAACTTCCAGCAGTCACTTTCATTTTAAAGTGCAAAGACAATTCTGATTCATTTAAATTCCAAAGGCTGATTAACAGAGGTTAGATGGGTCCAAGTGCCCAAATCTCAGGTGCTCAAAGACCACAATCTCACAGTCAGAGATTGGGCAACTTGTAGCCTACATGGCTGGGCACTAACACTCAAGCTCAAGTACATAACCAGGCAAGGAGTGGCAGAGGTGTAGAGAGAGACTGGAGCTGCTGCATCTCATCCAAACACAATAGCTGAGTTTGAGCAAAGTAAGTCAAGCAGTCATGGGGCAGAAGTGAGAAGGGGTGGAACTGTAGATGAGAGTTTCAAAAAATGCTCAGAAATGGGATTTAGGTTTAAAGAAGGAGGGACTTTAGGTTTAGGGATGGGAGGGGAGTTTAGGCTTAGAGCATGATCAGAAACTTTAGGGATCAGAAAGAATCTGACCTGTACACTTACTATTACAGTTTACCAGTTGCTTCTATATACATGTATTTCTCCAGTTACAAACTTGTCATTAGATAGTTAATCCTAGTCTTTGCCTGAAAAAAGATCAAAAGATTTACATAGTGTCATTTTACCTAGCTAATTACACATTAATCTGCTGGAGTGTTTGTATCATTTGTAACAGATTGGCAAATGCTAGAGACAGCTCTAAATACAATTTTAGTGCCAGTAGAAATAATTTTAATATATAGTTTTGTATGACGAGAACACAGTTTAGAGAAGGAAATAGGAATAAGTGTTACATTTTAAGTGCAACTTAAAAAACTCAATGACATTGTTCCGTTTCATTTGTGTTTTTTACAGAATATTGCTGCAGCTGTCATAGCACTGATAAAGAAGAAAGATGCCCACACTTCTGCAAATGAAAAGGAGAAAAATAAAGCAGTAACAGCTTTATTAAAAATAGTAGAATCATCCGTTTTGGCTGAAGCACTTAAATCATCAGTTAACAGTACTAATGTGTCTACAGGAGAAATAGGTTAGCTTAACATTTACATTAACTTACAATTTTTATAACATAAAATTAAGGTACGTGGATATACTGATATGGATTGAAGCAAGACTTTACTCTGTGAGAACTTTGGGAATGCATAAGCAGGCTCTGTTTCTTTACAGTGGATCTGAAAGCCATGTAGGCTTGTTCTCTCTGTATTCTATTTTTCATATGATTTTCTCTACTCTTACGCCATTGTTAATCCACCATCTGCTGACAGCAAGTGGTCATTGAGGTTTCCTTTAGATTCAAAGTGATAATTTCCTCCTTCTAATTATTTTTTTCTGCAGAGTCTGATAATTTTTAGATCAGATTTGAGGAAAACTGTTAAATATGCAAAGTTATAGGGAATAATTCAATAAGCCCTACATGGAGCGATTCTCCATGTAGGAATAGTGCTGCTGCCCAAACAGGAAATCAGGAGGCCGAGTGATCCACAAAACAAGGCTGGGGGTGTGCACGAGCCTCCCATCACTGTTCAACCATGGAGGCAATCACATAATGGAAATCACCTCATTTGCTGGTGAAAACCATGCAAATGAGGTGGATTTGTAATCCAGGAAGCAGACAGGCATCTGTGTAGGAGCTGTGTCTGCAGGAAAATGTATGCGGTTACTAACTTTGTATCAGAAAGTAAAAATAAAAAGGAGGCTGTGAAACTAAAGAAAAGCATGTATTTGGTGTAGTAGGCATGCCAATGGCCCAAACTGTGAGCACTGACATTTAAAAGTGATGCAATTAATGAAAAATCTATTTTTCAACACATATACCATGTTTAAGTTGTGCGCAGCAACGCGCAAACATAATAGAGCATAAATTAAAAATTAAATTATAAAACTATGAGATATAAAGCTATATTTAAGTTTCCTATTATACTGGCCAGTAGGCAGAGTCATACAATGACAGGTTATAGTGGTTTCTAAGGACATAGGCTCTGGTATAGTACAGTATCTAGGGTATACGCAATTAAGTGTATGTAAATAAGCTAAGTTTACTGAATAGCAAAATGGGTCACTGTGTCTGCAGGTACCTAACTGTGTAAGGGCTATAATGTGGTAGTGTAGGCAGAAGAGGCAGCTGACATGAAAAAGGGGTGTGTCATGCTTTGTCTAAGCACATTGGAGCTCCACAGCTCCTATTTGTGCTTAGCTAAGCACAGCTAAGCAGGGGGTGTGTAGCTGGTTAAAGAAATGCTGAGCATGCTCGTGTACAGGGGAGGGCCCTTTCTGCTCAGCAATCTTTACACTTCCCACATACTCTGCACCATTGGAGTACACACTTGAGAATTTTAACTGACAAAATGATAGGGGCTGCTGCTGCTGTGCTACATCTCTACATGCTACAGGCTGAGGGCAGTGATGAGGATGATGCTGACATCTGGCCCAGACTGAGGAGAAGAGTGTTCAGGCCCAGGGTAACCTTTCAGGGGCTACATGAGCTGGAGATAGTAGAGCTCTACAGGGTAGGCAGGGACATACTACAGCAACCCACCAAGCTATGCCTCACCTCAGACCCAGAGCCAACAGAGGGGAACCCATCCCAGTGGAAACAAAGGTATGTGTAGCCTTAAGAATACTAGCTACAGGTACTTTCCAAAGACCTACTGTGAACATCATGGGGATCTCACAGGTATCTGCATCCAGGGTACTCCACCAGTTCCTGAATGTCATGCTAACACATGCCAGTGGGCGCATTTATTTCCTTGACACCCTGAGGAGAGGGCAAGCAATATGCCTCTCTTCCACCATGTATCACACTACCCAGAGGTACTGGATGCCAAAGACTGCACTCGTGCACATCAAAGCACTACCTGGTGAGAAGGATAGAGTCTACTTCAACCGCAGGGGCTATCACTCCATCAACTGCCAGGTTGTGTGCAATGCCCAGGGCATTATTATCAATGTGTGTGCTGGCAGTCTTGGAAGTTATCCCAACTCCCACATTTGGCATGCCTCACAGTTGTACCAGGCCGGGGGGACATCTCATACGGCCATCTAGTGGGGGATTCTGGTTACGCACTGGAACTTTGGAAGATGAAACCCATCAGAAATGCACACACACCCACTGAAGAATGCCATAATGAGGCACATGCACAAACTAGGAACATCATAGAGTGTGTGTTTGGGCTACTCCAGTTATGGTTCTGCTGCCTTGACATATTTGGTGGAAGCCTGCAGTACTCTCCAGCCACATGTGTACACATGTTCATAGTATATGCTATGCTACACAATATGATCCTGCACATCTGCAGTAGGAACATCACAGGGAAGGGGAACACAGCCCCCCACCATTGCCAAGGTCCCTACAGGCACAGGGGGACTTGGAGAAGGAACCTACTAAGCCTGTCACTGTAGACAGATTTAGGCATGCCCAGTACACCCTGGCCTTGGCAAAGAGGCAAGACATAGCACATACACTGACACAGTAGTAACCCAGGGACTGACACCTTACTCCTACTCGCACACACAGTAAAAAGGATGCCACACACATTACACTACCTGTACCTTACCATGTATAGGCTGTGTACTGCATGCATCCAACAGAGTCAGCCCTGAAGCACTGTCCTCACAACTGCTGCAGGCACAAGGTAAGTCACTATTTTAAAAACAAATGAATGGAGTAGTAGACTGTAGTAGCATTTCTATGGTATTGCTGCATGTATGCAAGGTAATGGGGTAGACTACTTGGATAGCAGCAGACAGCTGACAGCTATGTGGGACAACAGGAAATGTCCACCAAATACTGGCTGACACAGAATATACAGTAGTTCTCAGGGTGCCAAAACTCACTACAGTATATATGGGGGACTAAGAAACTGTGGGGTCATACGTCACATGCATGGATGTCAATGTTGGAGTCCCATACACACCTCTCAGCTTCTCACAGTAAGTCATCTGTACAAAGCCATAAAAATTGTGTGGCAAAGGCCCACAAATAGGGACAGTTATGAAATATTGCTCTTACAAACTTAGACAGTGATATTAGAAAAGGTATTGTTGTTGCATTAAGTCTCTGAAGGGTAATTAAAAGTATGTCATTACTTTCTAATTTCGATCTTTAATGATATGCCAATATTTTCCAAGTCAACCACAATACTATGCTAAATGGACCCAAAATATGAAGCAAACATCTGGACAGTCTGTGGAAGTTTGTACAAATGAGAGGTATACCCCCTCCCCCCAACACACCCGTGTTCCCATAGAAATGCAGTAACATTTATGTCTGTAGGGTAATAGCAGCAGACCACACATTCCCACAGCTGTCACAATCAACTTGCTAACTTGTTCCATGTACACAATATGCAGGGGTCAATGTGCTATGTCTGTGCATGGTTAATATTGTCAGGAAGTAAACAGCACTTACTGTTGACTGTTGTCGCTGAGTAGTTTAAGAACAGTACTGTAGTTGACAGTGTCTGTGGTTTAAAACTGGCTATGTCAACTATTTTGCATGTCAGCTACACCTACAGTAGGAGTTGTACACAGTGTACAGAAGTCAATATTTCTTACTGCAGGAAAGTTCAACAATGGAGGGACAGGGGGTCACACATATGGACAGTACACAGTTCAGAGTAACCTACACAGTGCCCAGTAGAACAGCAGGTTGTGACAAGTCAATGTAGTGCCTGGTTATAAATGGCTGCCATGTTACTGTGTCAGTACTGACAAGTCAGTGGGCACCATCTATACCGCTGGAATGACAAGGTGCCACAGAATGTACACACGTATGCCTTGCATATCTGTTCTGCTCCTCATAACATTGCATTTGCCTGCCAAAGTATGTGCAAAACAATAAAGGCTGATGCAAAACATCAATGACAGGCAGTTGAGAAGCAGGTGGCATACACATAAGAAAATGCAAGCTAATACAAAAACATTATACCAACCTGTCTATGCTTGGAAGAGCAATAATAACACCCTGCCCCCATGTCTGGGCCTGTGTCTGACTGCTATATATCGGCCTGTCCAGATGCCACTCTGTAAGAGTCTGACAGCTATGGCCAACATATAGCCTTATAATAACACTGCAACACAAATTGTCTGAGGAACACAGCAGATGTAGGGATGCAGTGATGCACACCCTGCTAAACAGGTGAGGAGAGTAGACTCTATGTCAACTGCAAGGGATATCACTCCATCAACTGCCAGATCATGTGCAATGCCCAGGACATTATTATAATGTGTGTGCTGGTAGCTCTGGCAGTTATCATGACTCCCACATATGGCACACCTCACAGCTGTACCAGACATTCACCAGGGGGGCATCCCATATGGCCATGTAGTGGGGGATGCTGGTTATGCACTGGAACCATGGATGATGACATCCATCAGAAATGCACACAGACCAACTGAAGAATGCCATAATGAGGCACACGCACAAACTAAGAACATCAGAGAGTGTGTGTTTGGGCTGCTCCAGTCATGGTTCCGCTGCCTTGACATATCTGGTGGAGGCCTACAGTACTCACCAGTCACATGTGCACACATGTTCATAGTATCTGCCATGCTGCACAATATGATCCCGTGGAAACAGTTGCAGCAGAAACATCACAGGGAAGGGGGACACAACCCCCCCACCATTGCCAAGGTCCCCACAGACACAGGGGGACTTGGAGGAGGAACCCCCTCAGCCTGCCCCTGTAGGCAGGCGTAGCCATGCCCAGTACATCCTGGCCTTGGCAAAGAGGCAATGCATGGTACATACAATGACCCCACCCTAGGGGCCCAGGGACTGACACCTCACTCCAACTCACATACACACAGTAAAATGGATGTCAGCCACATCACACTATCTTTACCTTACTATGTACAGGCCGCATACTACCTGCATCTGACAGAGTCAACTCTGAAGCACTGTCCTCTCAACTGTTGCTGGCACAAGGTAAGTAACTCTTATTAACAATAAATGAATGGGGTAGTAGACTGTGGTAGCATTTTTATGGTATAGCTGTATGTATGCCTGGGAATGGAGTGGGTTACCAGGATAGCAGCAGACAATGGACAGCTATGTGAGACAACAGAAACTCTCTCCCAAATACTGGCTGACCCACAATATGCAGTAAGCCTTAAGCCAGTAAAATCTACAGTACTATGTGACGGACTTACAAACAGCAGGGCAAAGGACAAATGCATGGGCAACAATGTTGGAGTCCCATACATAGCTCTAAATCTCTTACAGCAAGAAATCTGTACAATGCCATAAAGAAATCTGGGGCAAAGGCCCACAAACAGGGACAAGTCTTAAATATTGCTCTGACAAACATAGGAGTTTGATAGAATAACAGCTGTTTCAGTACCATGAAGTCTCTGAAGGGCAAGAAGTCTGAAACTCAAATGTCTGTCAATGCTTTCTAACTTCAGTCTTTAATGATTTCACTATTATTTGCCACACAACCACAATTTTAAGAAAAATGGACCTCAAATATGAGCCAAACATCTGGACAGTCTGTGAAGATGTGTACAGTTGACAGGTATGCCCCCCTCCCCTCAACACACCTGTGTTCAGATAGAACTGCAGTAACATTTATGTTTGTAAGGTGAGAGCAGCAGGCCACACATTACCAGGGCTGTCACAATCAAGTTGATAACTTGTTCCATTTATACAATATGCAGGGGTCAATGTGCTATATATGTTGGTGGTAAATAGTGTCAGAAGTAGACAGCTCTTACAGGTAGCTGTTGTGGCTTAGTGTTCTAAATAGAGTACTGTAGTTGTCAGGGCCTATGGTTCAAGACTGGCCATAGTAACAATTTTGCATGTCAGCTACATCAATGTTAGGAGTTGTACACATTGGCCAGAACTCAATATTTGTTACTGCAGGAAAGTTGGACAATGGAGGGACAGGGTGCCACACATACCGGACGTACACAGCTCTGAGTAACTTATACACTGCCTAGTATAACAGCAGGTTGTGATAAGTCAGCTGAGTGCCAGGATATAAAGGCTGCCATATCACTGTGTCAGTACTGACTACAAGTCAGTGGCACCATCTATACCCCTGGAATGACAGGGTGTCACAGAATGTCCACACGCATGCCTGATATATCAGTTCTGTTTGTCATAATATTGCATTTGCCTGCCAACGTATTTGCAAACCAATAAAGACTGATGTCAAAACATCAATGACACAGTTTAGAGGCAGATGTCATACCCATAAGTAAATGCAATATAATACAAAACTGTTCTACCAACTGTGTAAGCTTGGAAGAACAATATTAACAGCTGCCCCCGTGTATGAGCCTGTGTCTGGTTGTTATATATGGGCCTGTATAGATGTCCATCTGTTGTGTTTTAGAGCTATGGCCAACTTGTAGCCTTATAATAACAGTGCAAAACAAACCATCCGAGGACCACAGCAGATATAAATGCAACAATTACACAGGAAGGAGTAATGTGGACTACCAAAATTGTTTCCTTTTTATTGTTATTACTTGGTAAAGGCAAAGTACAGTTGTGCAAATTGCACTTACCAGTAGCCTAAGATATATAGGTATATAACTGCAGGCCAGTTTTCAAAAGTCTCTGGCTCCTCTCAACATTTCCACCCAGAGTGCTGTAGCTCAGACTCCAGTGTGAAAAAACATCAGCCTGGGTGCAAAAGTATTTTGGAACTTTCTTGCCCCCTCCCCAAGTGATGAGGTTAAAACTGCCAACATAAAAATGTCAACAAAACACAAATTAAAGGTCATGCTGCTAAACGCTAGGAGTCTAAATATGAAACTGCACTCATTGCAAGTATTCCTAACCTTGGAGAATGCTGACATCTGTGTAGTCACAGACACCTGGTTCAAGGCTGCGGAGAGCACTAGTAAAGCCAAAGGAGGTGGAGTTTCAATATACATTAAAGACATGCACACCAACATACAGGTCAAACAATATGATGAACAGGAGACATTCTAGGTGCAGTTAACCACTGACAAGATCCCTATTCAAATCATAGCTAGCTACTGGCCCCCAAATCTGACTCAAGATGCCCAATCTGCCTATTTGGACCTGTTTGAATCCATCAAGATTCAGCCCTTTACCCTGATCCTGGGTGACTTTAACCTCCCAAACATAAACTGGAAGAACTACTCATGCCAGAACACAAATGCCCAGAGATTCCTTGATTTTGTTAATGCAAATGCCTTGGAACAGCTAGTCGATACCCCTACAAGGGGTGATAATATCTTTGGACTTGGTATTATCCAACATGAGTAACCACTGCAGCATCCCTATAGTATCATCCTCCCTGGTAAGATTCAACCACAAAGCAGTCACTTTTGAAGTCACCATCTCCCCCAAACCCCCCTCCCAGCTAGGATCAGACATAACTTCTCCAAAGCTGATTACAGCCTCCTGAAGGATGATATAAACAGCTTCACAGCCCCTTCCTCCTCTGTAGGAACTGTCACCAATATTCAAAACTACACCAAAGCACTATACAAGCATTTATATAGATGCATGGAATCAAGAATACCCAACAGGACTAAGTCTTCCTCCGCAAGGAAGAGTAAACCTGTCTGGTGGACATTTGCAATAAATAAACTCTATAACAAAAGGAAAAAAAATGCTGTCCAAGACCAAGAAGGAGCAGGTGCCCAATTGGAAGCAATGTCTCCTTAGCCTGAACAAGCAAATAAATCACTAGTGAAATCCTCCAAAGCAAACTTCAAGTTCTAATTGTCCACATCTACTAGAGACAATCATAAGGCCTTCTTCACATATGTCCGCAGCCTCAAAGGAAGCAACCAGATCTGTTCAGAACTGGTTGTCAAGGAGACCACATATACAAATGCCACAGATATAGCAAACTTACTGGCTGACAGATTCAGTGAAAACTTTACCCCTCTGCCCCCCCATCAGTAAATCAGGACATACCCAGTGCCTGCCCCCTTCCCCTTATATCTATGGAATAGGTCATCACTGCTCTCTGAAAGACAAAAAAAATACAGACTCCATGGGACCCAATAACATCCCAGGTTGCATTCTAAGTGAACTCAGGCAGGAGCTTGCAGCACCATTAGGCACCCTATTCAACCAAAACCTGTGTACTGGCTTCATCCCAGCTGAGTGGAGGACACCCACTGTCATCCCTATACACAAAGGTGAAGCGTCCACTGATCCGGGAAATTATAGAACCATAACCCTAACTTGCCTAATCTGCAAGGCCATGAAATGGATTATCATGGACCTCATTAACAAGGACATTGGCAACCTCCAAACACTTGATCCCACACAGTTTGGCTTCGTCAAGGGGAGGTCATGTCTACTAAAGTTGGTCAACTTCTTTGAGACAGTCACCAAAGTCATGGACAAGGGGAAGACTGTGCACACCACCTACCTTGACCTGGCCAAAGCCTTTGTCACTATTCCCCACTTGGGCATAATAGAAAAACCTCTCAGCTAGTCATCAATCCATATGTTACCAGATGGGTAGCAAACTGGCTCACTGATAGAGCTCACATAGTCAAGATAGGGGAAGTCACCTCAATCAGTAGACCTGTAACAAGTGGCATACCCCAGGATTCGGTTTTGGGGACTCTTTTATTTGGGATATACTTTTCTGAGGTGCAGGCCAAAACCAGTGGGCTATGGCTGACCAAGTTTGCAGATGACTGCAAGCTGGGTGCTGTCATCAATTCCCCTAGTGATGTGGACATCCTCCAAGAGGGTCTCACTCAGACAAATGACTGGTGCCAGAAACATGGCCTCAAGCTGAGTACCAAAAAATGCATCATCATCCCCTTTGAGGAGAGTGACATCCCCACAAATTATCACATTAATAACAATGTCCTAAGCACTCAATCAGTCGTAAGAGATTTGGGTGCCCAAGTTGATAGCAGCCTGACGTTTGACTACCATGTTGCTTCCATGGTACGGAAAGACTTCTACATGACCCACCTCATAAGTAAGGGTATCTAATCCATGGACAAAGAGGTCATAACATCCCTGTATTCTTCCCTTAAAAGGCCCATTATTGAGTACAATACACCTTTCGGCATGTACCTCACAAAGCACATGCAGCAGCTGGAGAGGTCACAGAGGTTTGTCACCAGGAGAATCCAGGGCCTCAAACACCTACCATACACAGATAGGCTAAAAGCCCTATCCCTCTACTCAGTTTCATACAGACTCCTCAGAGGTGACCTTTGTCTGGCATACAAGGTGATCATAGACCCCACCTTTATGGAACTGATGCATATCCGCAAATCAAGCTCCACTCAAGTAACTCACATGTGTGGCCTCAACTTGGTCTGTGACATCAACAAGACTTGTTGGTGGGACAGATTTGTGTCCCAGTGACTCCCTCATCTATGGAATAGACTCCTTCTCCACATCAAGCAGAGTACCTCTTTAGCCTTTTTAGGTGCAACCTGGATAACTGGATGGGGCAGAGAAAATATACCCCTGGGATTCCACCCATGTCCCTTCTGGATAGGGACATTGGGTTATGATTTGTCTGAAAACGGGCTAAACTCTTGGATAGGCTTATAAGGGCCTCAAGACCAATAGCCTAGTAACCTCCTATGAACCTCATTTGATCCTATGGGGCAAAACTATGGACAACCTGCTAAACAGGTACAGTCAGAGGTGTAAAGTCTGTAACCCTGTGTGTGAAGTTACAACTTCTACCTCACTCACACCATAACTACAAATACATAACAGCAGCAACTGTGGACAAAGGCTGTGACTGGACTACTGAAGGACAAAGAGACACATATAAGGAGAAGGAGAACCACTGGCCAGACAAATGTAGAATTTGCACACTAGAACAATTTGTGCTGTAACATAGTTCCCTGCAGTGTATGAGGTCAGTAAACAAATGTCTGTAAGTGCTCCCTTACATTACTATATATTGATCTGCCACTGACATACCAGGAAATCACAGTGCTATGTAGAATATACCACACATATTATGGAAAACTCTGCTCAGTCCAATGTACTCTGTACCCACACCAGGATGCAACTCAATTAATAAGGATACCACACAACCAGGAGATCCCAAGCCAGTATATCACTGTAGTGCTGGACTATTTACACAGGTAAATCAGCCAATTGCCTGTAGCCCACAAAATCATGGACTGGAGTACAGCTATCTCTAGAATGGACTACCACTCTTACTATAGAAGGTCATACTGGGTATGCTCCTACACTTAGAGAATTACAGCCCATGTGTAAACCCACATCTGACTATACAGCTGTGTTGTCCAGATATGTCTTTGCATACAGACAGCTATGTACACCTTAACTGTGTCTCTCCACCCCCATCACACAAG